>NC_056732.1:1310651190-1310666190 GCF_019279795.1 Protopterus annectens
GGCAGCCAATACAATACAAGCATTATTTTATTATAAACATTAAACACTTAATCTCTCTAATACCACTGGAAAGTTTTTCTACATAATCATAAATACAATGTCTAAAAAGTCACATTAATAAAAACATATTGACGGAGTCAAGTCAGTAAAGGGGGTAACTATAGCAATAAATAGTTTTAAAAACACTATAGAAGACAAACATAAGATTATCTATAAAATCTTAAGGGACAATTTTAATCTTATCAAAATCTGTAACTAAACATTCTGATAATACATTTGTATAATATTAATAGGACAGTAAACATGCTTTGTCAAATTTACTCTCTGAAATGACATGCAACAATCCAAAGCATATGTATCAAGAAGTATTTCTATAGGAATTAGGTATTCACATTTCTTTTGTAGTCTTTCCATAAATGGATAATACCAATAATGTAATTGCTGCCTGTTTTAAGAAGCAGCTCAGAAATACCTGTTTAAGTAAATGACTACCCCAGGTAATCAATATGGTCTGATTGTGTGGAATTTATTGAAAATGGATTTGACAGTCACATTCTTTTAAATATAGATGAAGCTAAAATCAGTTAGTCCAGTCAAGGTTGCATTTGTTGAATGCTGCCATAAATTCCTTCAATGTCAGTGATGACTTGATAGTTAAAAGTGTAACAGGAGAAGAGGAGGAGGGGCACAAGCTTTGCAGGAGGTGCAGGAGAGTCGGGAGGGGCACATGCTATGCAGGAGGTGCAGGAGTTGCAGGAGAATGGGGAGGGGCACAGGCTTTGTAGAAGGTGCAGGAGAGTAGGGAGGGGGCACAAGCTTTGCAGGAGGTGCAGGCAACTCTATCCCCATAAAATAAAGATGTATTTGATTAAGAATGCAAAAGTCCCAGAGTAAGTCTTGGAGGATCCACCAGAAAAACTCTGGTAAAACACAAAAATATACATATAAAATAATTAATCACTCTTTCTTTTTCAAGACATCATCAGAGATCTGCAAATTGCCCCTGAAAAAAAGAAATATTTCAGCACAATGAAGCAAAATGCTCAGTGGTAGACAGCAATTATGAAAAAGCCTCACTAGGAAAAGGCATTACAATGGTCAGTGGTTCAGATTTCAATTAGGTGTTTTTTTTCAAGGAGAGAGGCTCAGGCAATCATACCACACCCCTTGCTCAGGGTCAGTATGCAAGAAAAGAGTATCAGAAACAAACCCAAATTTCATCACATAGTTAACATTTAAGCTATCTTACCAGCCAGTTTTGATATACACCATAGACAGTTGTTAGGGATGGTTACATGAGTGCCTTTCATTAATGTGCAAATGTCAGATTTAATAGTCTGGCAGTTTATAGAAATGATTATGGCTATGAGATACTAATACTCTTTGTCATGTGGTCTTGTTTTTTTTTTCTTAAAAAAAATCTTTATTAGTTCATTTCATTTTAAATTGCAACATAGGTCCACATACATTAATATAAAATGAAACAAACCATAATAGTTTCCATTATAATTGCCATGCAATACACATTTTCTTTTTAACAATTTTACTCACTCCAGTATTATTTAAATTTCTCACTTCCTGCCTTCTCTTAAACCTCTACTCCGCCTCCTGAGCATTATTCCATATGTATTGCTCCATAAATTTCATTTATATCTATGGAATTTGCTCCTTTCCTTTTATAAAGATGCTGTCTCCTATTCTTTTATCTACTTTTCAATATTCTAAACTATTATGATTGGTATAGCTTGTGATTTCCACTATCAACCCTAATAAGGAAAGCAATCAATAATCTGCAGTCTAGACTCTTATTTAAACTCATCCTACTCTGTTACCTTTCATCCCAAATTATTTGACCCCAGTACCTTAATATTTTTGCTAATTTCCTTCAGTAAATTATAGTTTCATAGATAACAATATACCTGGTCTGTATGCAAGTCTAAAGGAACTAAAAACTTTTTCACTGTTTGTAAATTATATCCCTAATGCTGACCTTCCAATTTGTTAACTTTTGTACTATTTTCTGTTTAGTCTCTTCCCAAATATCCTTAGCTGTCATAAAAGAATCCTTTATAATCCATATGCCTAATTATTTTATCTTATCTCCATAAGTATGGGCATTTCTGAATCAATTCATGGGTGAATGTACTATTTACTGCTAAAATATTTGCTTTATCTTCATTTATTTTTACCCTGAAAATAACTGAAACTGATCAAAATGTTCCACAGCACTGAAATGTTCTTCGCTGGCTTTATCAAGTACAAAATAATATCATTTACAAATAAAGCTAACTTTTCTTGATTACACACCAGTTACATCATTGAATTTGTGAAACCCTTATTTTCTTTGCTAATGGCTCAAAATATAGCATGGATTTTCAGTGAAGGATCATGCTACCTCATTTCTTGTATCTAACCCTTCATATGTCCTCCTTGTTAACCCTATTATTATATCAAGAAATGCAAATGTTAACATTGCCTTCTCATAAAATTCCAGATAATTCTGTTGAATTCTTTCTCTGTATCCAGACTCACCAGCAATATTTTCTTATACTTTGCTTCCCTCTATATCATCATTGTTCTGTTAATGTCATCAAATAATTGGCTCCTTGCCACATACCCACATTTATCCATATTTATTAATTATGCTAACGTCTTTGCCATTTTTAGCTTTTATAGACACAAACACGTTATAATCATGGATTAAAGTTGAAATTGATGTATGTGAAGCTAGATCAGGATATTTTACCCTTCTTTGATAAGATAGTCACCACAGCTTTGCTCCAAGATGGTGGTACCCCCATTAAAATATTATTTAATAAAAGCTTTCTGATTTTTAGCACTCTCTTCCCTCATAACTTCTATTTTTCACAGGAATATTCTGTATACTGAGACATCCCTGTTGTTTAATGATACATTATTGGTTTTATTTAAAATCTTCTTTTCTTCGCTATAAATTGATGAGTCTCTTTTTTTTCACAAAATTTGGCATAACAAATTCTTCCATAAATATTTTTATTAGTACCATTTCTTGATTTCCCCATTCCTCTCTACATTATGCAAATGTTCATAAAAGTTAAGACATATCTTTAATACCTCTATAGAATCTCTGGTTATTTTTTCTTGCCATATGCTCTCTATGGTTGGCTGTAGCTTTTTTACTTTCTGTTGGTTAAGTCATTGTGCTAAACATTTTTAATCTCTATGGTTGTTATCAAAGATAGTTGTTTAACAGAAATTTCTAAACTCCTGCATATTTTTAAATAATCCCATATTTTCCCTTTAGCATTTTTTTTGTTGCTGCTCTTCTTGTCCTGTGAGATTCCCCTTCTGAAATACTTTAACCTTTGTCAACCCCTCTAAACGATCCTTGCTATTTCTTTTCCATGTTGTATTTGATTTTGTTTCTATCATGTCATTAAATTCTGTTTTCATTTTATACCACTCACTAGCTATCCCTTCTGAAGTACTTTATATCTTCCCTATTAACTCTTGAATCAGAAGGAGCCCTTGTCTAAGGTTTATATCATTATCCTGCATCTTTATCTTAGTTTCTACTAGTGCAGGATCTCACACTATTCCTGACTGAGTCTCAAAGCTTTCAATTAAATATACATGCTCTTGTGAAATAAATTTTCCATAAAGTCTTGTCCAGTTATTGTATCTTAGAGAATAATATAAAAACTCTGAGTACCTGCTACTATATTCTCATCTTCAGTACCAACTATTCTTATATACTTTTGCAGAAATCTATTGTTATGCTTTCCCATCTAAGTCTCCCTGATGCATATTCAATATTGCAAATCAGGTTGTAGTCCCCCACCCATAAATAGCATTTCTAGCTGAAGATAAATTATGTGTCCCAAAATTCTCCTAAGATCCATAATAGTAGTTTTTTGTGGACCATAAAAACATGCCAGCATAATCTTCCTCCGTTTCCTATAAGCCCTTGCTAAAACAAATCTGCCATTATTACCCTTTATTTTTATCTTTACTATACTTGTGGCTCCTGTCACAATCCATACTTTTATTCCCCTTTCCTTTGTCCTTGATATTTTGCAGAATATCAATCCCTGAAATCCTTTTTCTGTCAAATTCACATTTCTTACCAATACATCTCCTGCAATAGCATCTGTATATTATGCTTCTTAATGTAATTCAATATGCTTTGCTTTTTTCTGTAGCTGTAAGTCCATTTACATTCCATGTTAATATTAACAAAGTAGCCATTACTCAGACATATTACATATAACAGTTCTTTTGATTGATGTTTCTGTCTTGCACCTTACATGCACACACTGACTGGCAGTCTGATCTTGTATGTAGTTTCCTTTTCTCATTTCTCTTTAAACCCATGTCAAATTTTGTCAAACTTTTCACTTCAATAATAATGTTGAAGAAATCATAAATTAAATGCTTAAAATCAAAATCCCAAGTCACATAAACACACAAAACTATACACACTTCCAAAAATGAAGTCTATCTATTCAACTAGAAGTAAGTGCCCCAAATCAATAGCTACACCCACGGGTAATATATATTTTTAAAGTTAAGATTAACCAAGCTAATGTGGAACACATTCAATATGTCAATGGATATTTGATTGACAGTGGAAATGCTGAAAATAAATATCAGCTACTGAAAACATCAGCAGCACATAGGTTCATAGGTTCATAGGTAGATACTAGGCTATCTGCCCTAGGGCATTTATAAGCCTAGCCAGAGTGTATTTGGCTTCTGCCTCCCTATTAGATTACCCTACTGTGCCTCTGTAAAGTAGGTCACAGAAGGTACCCTTTTAAAATTAGTTTACTATGCCTCTGTCTAGCGGGGACACAGGAGAGATCCCAGGGGTGAATTTGCGATTTCCCATCCACTCGTCCAAATTTCGCTTGAAGAGGGTCAGCGAGGGGCTATGTCTAACATGAATTGGGATTCTATTCCAGAGTGAGGGGAGCCTCTGGGAAATGAATCTGTCCCTCCAGCATGTCCTATTTATTTTTGTGCTGAGGTTTAGGTCCCTGGAGCATGTAGTTCTAAGGGACTTGGATTTTTTCAGGTGGAGCATGCCCATTAATTCTGGGTTTGACATGGCTTTGTACGTCAGGCATAGATCACCTCTGAGTAGGTGGTAAGCAACTGAGTAGAGCTGGAGTTTCTTTAGTCAAGCTGCATAGGACATCTGTTTGTAGCCCATGATCCTCTTGGTGAGGTACTTTTGGGGTCTCTCCAGTTGCTGCAGGTGTCAGGTAAGGTACATCCCAAAAGGGGCACTGTATTCAATTATGGGCCTGATCAGTAGAGGGGCACAATGACCTCGCTTGATCTAGATGCGAACCCTTTCGTGATAAGGTGGGCTATATAGAAGGTCTTTCTAACCACTTTGGCAACGTGATTATCAAAGGAGAGATTACTATCTACGTTGGTCCCCAAATCTCTAATTACTTCTTCTGTACTTAATGGATTACTAGCTATGTGGTAATTTGTGGGCACCTTGTTTTTCCCAAAGGGGATGACTATGCACTTTTTAGCATTTAGCTTGAGGCCGTGGCTCTGGCACCAAGCACCTGTCTCTGTGAGACCCTTTTGGAGGATGCTTGTGTCAGCTGGAGATTCGATTATGGCCCCCAGTTTGCAGTCATCTGCGAACTTTGTCAGCCATAATCCCCCTATGTTAGCCTGAACCTCAGAGAAGTATATACCAAACAAGAGAGGTCCCAGAACTGAGCCCTGTGGGATACCACTTGTAACTGGTTTGGATTTGGACATAGAACCTGTGATTCTGACCATGTGGGTTCTATCTCAGAGCCAGTTTGCAACCCATCTTGTGATATAGGGGTAGATATTTAAGCTGGTAAGCTTATTTATGATGCCCGAGTGGGGTATTGTGTCAAAGGCTTTTGCAAGGTCCAGGTAGGCTGTGTGGACTACCTTGCCCTTATCTATGGCTTTGGTAACTGTTTCAAAGAAATCAACAAGGTTTAAGAGGCAAGATCTGCCCTTAACAAAGCCGAATTGGGTAGGGTCCAGTGTCTGGTGGCTCCCAATGTCTTTGTTTATGAGTTCCATGATAATACGCTCCATAGCTTTACAGACCAGACCAGTCAGGCTTATGGGGTGATAGTTTCCGGGGTCTGTTGTGGCACCACCTTTGTGGAGTGGGACCACTGTAGCTGTATGCCATTCTTTGGGTACATATCCTGTAGTAAGGCTAAGTTTGAACAGTGACTTAATGTGAGGGTTCAGTTCTTCTTGGAGCTCATGTAAGACACAGCCTGGGACACCGTCTGGTCCCATAGATGCTGTGTTTTTTGCTTTGGAGAGGGCAGCTTTCACCTGTGCATCTGTGATGTCAGGGAGGTTACATTCAGTTGGGATAGGCGTTTGCTCCTTTGGGGGGGAAGGGGGGAGAAGTTTGCGCTGAATCTGTCTGCCAGGATGTTGGCTATGTCTGTAGGTTTGGTATATTTTGTACCATTATGCAACAATTCAGAGCATATCTGGGAGTTTCTGTCCATGTTCCTGACATAACTAAAGAAGGCCTTGTGATTATCTTTAGTGTCTAGGGCAATTTTTCTTTCGAAACTGGCCTTTGATGATTTTATGAGGGATCGAAGTTTCTTGCTAATACTGATCAGAGATGCCTTCCCTTTTTGGGATTTTTCTCTGTCATGTAGTAGCTTCCTCCTTCTGTTGTATAGCTTATTTATGGCCGGGGTCAACCAGACCAGTCTCCTGTTTTTGGAGGAGTGAGTCTTGGTTTTATTTGGGATAGCACGATCCATGCATTCCTGCAGGTGCTCATAGAATGCATTTGTAAAGGATTCTGTGGATTGGGCTGTATTATCCTCTGGCCCAGGGGCTTTGAAGGATTCCACCTCAGTCTTGAGAAGTGCAAAGTTGGCTTTTGAGAAATTCTTTACAGTGATTTCCTTGGCTGGGGGTGGGGACGGGATATGGATGTCCAGGGAAATTTGTTTATGGTCTGATCTTACTAATGAGGGGTTTAGCTCTGGTGTGGAACATAGAGTTCCCATGTTGGTGATGACCAGGTCCAATATGTTGCTCCCTCTTGTGGGAGTGGTGACCAGTTGTTCCATTGCGTTAGAGTTTATAAATTCAAGGAACCGTTGGGCGAGGGTGTTTGGGCTTGAGTAGTTTTCCCAGTCAATGTTTGGGTAGTTGAAGTCACCCAATAACATAGTGTTTGGAGAGACCTTCATATTCTGCAGTGTTCTCAGGAATGCCAAGTGGGGTTCCTGTAATAGGGATGGTGTTCTGTAGCAGGCTACAAACTGAAAGGCAGTTTTGCCCGCTGTTAGTTGCACATGGATGGTTTCCGATGCTTAGTGCAGTGCTACTAACCTGGAGGTGTAAGTATCTTTGATGAATATAGATACTCCCCCTCCTTTTGTGCTTTGGTCCGAGTTTTGGGGCCGAAACGCATGGTATGAGTTATAACCTGGTAGTGCTGGGGTGCTCTCAGGAGCCTTGAACCAGATTTCTGTTACTGCACAGACATTGATTTTCTCCCTACTGAGGAGAGTCTTGAGTGTGTGCATCTTGAGGTTTGGACTTCTGGCATTGAGTAGCATTACCTTTAGTTTTTTTATCTTTGGGTTGTCTATGGAGGTGAGTTTGTCATTTGAGCCTTGCCTAAAAAAGGCACTATGGGGGTGGCAAGAGCCTTGGCCAGTATACAAAATCCTAAGGGTGACAGGTGCAAGCCGTCCCTAGCGAAGCAACGTGGCTTGTTGAGCATGTCATCCCAGGCTGACAGACACTGGATCCCCTTTGAATGATGCCAATACTTTAGCCATTTGTTGAAACTGATCATTTTGTCTTTATACTGTGGCATCATTCTTGGTGAGGGCAAGATGCTTCTCAAGGTCAGGGTCATACCAGCCTGGGCTACATGGTCAGAGAGCTCCTCTCTGTCTCTTTTCATGTAGTCCAGGGAGGTACGTCTCAGGTCATTCACACCAGCATGGACAATGACATAATGCCAATTCTTAGAATGTCAAAATGGTGCAGCTGGTAGCATACCAGCAATTCTATGTATGCTGGGTATAGATGGAAAGAAAATGAAGTGTGGCAGACATACCAGTAAAATAATATATGTACCTAAGTAACAGCCTAAAAACCTAGCTTTATTACCTCCCCAAATCAAATTTGTGCAATTGTAATCTCCACTTTGTCAGTGCTATTTCTGAGTGAATCAGTGACAAAAAATGTAACTCAAGAACAAACAATATGTAAAAGTGACAGTTATGTGAGACACACAAGTGAACATGTAGCTGGCTGTGTGTGTGTGTGTGTGTGTGTGTGTGTGTGTGTGTGTGTGTGTGTGTGTGTGTGTGTGTGTGTGTGTGTGTGTGTGTAATGGTAGGACATCAGGGAGCTGTGCATTTGTTTACAACTTGAGCAGCACTGCAATAGCTTTTAGGACCTCACCTGTGCTATATGCATTTTTGTTAGTAAGCATTGTTGTAAAGCATTCATGTCTTCTTCTTAGCATTGGCCTGGGTGGTGAGAGTGGTATTGTGGTGGATAATCATAAATGCCACCCATCACATCTATATTAATCTTACACAATGACAGATATAACATTCTTAAGTCAGGTAGTCTACAACCCAGTAGACATCTAATTCTGTGGTGCCACATTTCCACAATATTCTGTGTCGTATAGATAATACATTATGATCACTCACATTCCACAACTGTATGGGAATAATGGAGGGTAGTGTGGTGTCACTGTTGCCTGTGATGCAAATTTGCAAGGCTTACCTAGCACATACCATTCTCTGAAATATCTAATTAAATCACAACCCACAAGTGGAAATGATATGCTCAGGTCATGAAATGCATGCAGTACCTCATGTTCAATAAGAAAATATAAAGCAACCAATTTCTTAGCATTGATCTGAAACTGCCTACACTGCCCATACAGTGCAGCTAGTTACTGAACCTTTCATCAGATGTTACGCCCAAACTGGAATAGGTTGCATTTCTTTATTTCACTGGGCACATTACATTGTATACTTTTAATGGCAACTATTTCAAAGTCATACATGACATACCTAACACTAGGCTTCAGACCTGACACAATTAGTAACTCATATACTGTCTGCCACATCAGGTTGCATGTTCTACGTGATTTGCAGCACATGAGACAGAACACATGTGGAATACATTTCCTAAATACTCCAGTGAAGCAATATGTGCTGTATAGTTGATGGAACAATCTACTTTTTGTAAAGGAAGTTCCATTCATCAAGCAGAAGCTAGCATGGCATAAGTCAGTTAGGTTTTGCAGTATGGAGGAGACAATTACCGTTGTGCACAACTACCATCTGTCAATGCTTTCTTTACTGCTATTCTTGAGTATAAATTTCTCTGTTCAGATTGTCTGTGAAATAAACTATTTTCTGTTCTCACCCAGCATTTCATTTTCCTCACCCTGTTCACTCTGTGTAGCAATGCTTGATGAGATGGGGATGATGCACTCATTTCAAATATCATCATCATGTTGTCCACTTCTAAGCAAAGAGTGCCACTCAATGATGCAGTATGCATTGTCAAGTCAGCACAACACTTGTATCTCACTCTCACAACATCTGCAGAAGCAGGCAAATGTCGATGAGCTGTGGCTTTTACCAGTCTCTCCCTGCTACACTAGGTGACATCGCCATCCTTCCTTTGCACTTCTCAGACAGTTTGACTCTACACCCCCAGTGCTTTCTCTTTTTACTAACCTTTTCACGGTAGTACACATAACCATCACTCACTAATGCTTGCTTTGCTTTCCGTGACATAATAGTCTCACAGATATTTCCTAAGCATCCTGAAGCACATGAGGTACTGCTGTGTGTCACCATTACATGGGTGTATTTCCTGATGTTTCACAGGGTAGTACAGAAATGAAGTATTTATACTTGCTTCCACATTTCCTGCATTTGCCTTTCTGCATATTTGATATTGTTAACATTTGACATTTTCAAACTAGTAGATCTCATTAAGCCACATAAACTATCAATGCATTGAATGTATTCCACTAATGCAAATGTTACAGCCTGTGTTCCCACTTACATAGATTGCTATCCGTTCTTTTCATATCCCTGTTCTCCTACATGTTAGGAAAAATAACTTGCATGCTTCCAGTAAATTGTGTACCATTTTATGTAATGCATTAAAGCACTAAAGCTGCTGGGAAGACAACTACTTGCATGACTTTTCCCATAATTTCTGACTTTATTTCTTACTTTCTTATTGTTATTATTATTATCATTATTATTATTATTATTATTATTATTATTATTATTATTATTATTATTATTATTATCATTATTATTATTATGTTCAAGGAACTACTTGCTAATATCCATTTAACATTTAATCATATTTCACTAGGAGCACACTGTTTTGCGAGTATCTCTTTAAAAGTTATTTACTGCATATCATGTACATTTCAGAATACACTATTCAGACTTCTCATGATTAACTGCTTGCTACTGCTGGCTGCTTGCCTTCAGCTAAAAGAAGGTCCTAAAGGAGAAAACACAGTTAGTTAATTTGCAAATGCAGTACAAAACAATAATTGTCATAATATTTTTGTTTGTCGTCTTTTTGCTTAAAAAACAAGTATATAGCTTAAACTTAGAATATTAATCTAAACAGCTATTTCCATAAAACAGGGAAATGAGTATCTTTTAATTGTGTATGTGATATAGTCAACGCATGTTTATATTCCACGCAGCAGCCATAACATCACAACATTACATTTTCTTTAACTTGCCAGTGTTTCTTGTCTATTTACAGTGCAAAGCCTGGAAAACATTATAACTAAAAAATAGTACTTGTTACTTTAATATCACTAGCATATACAACTGTAACTGTTAAAACTCCTCCACCTCCCATTTAAAATACTTCTGACTGCATACTATACAGAACTACTTTACAAAACGGCACAAACTTTACATCAAGAAACATTTTACAAATATTGGTCAGAGGAAAAAATGTTTTATAGTTTCATAGTTTCATAGTTTAGTACTAGGCTATCTGCCCTGGGGCATTTATAAGCCTAGCCATAGTGATGTGGCTTTCGCCACCCCATGTAATGGTACAAAAGTGTACAGAATAGATTTAGAATACTGTGCCTCTGTCTAGTAGTGACACAGTGAAGACCCCCTTACATAATAGAATTAGTTTACTGTGCCAGTGTCTAGTAGTGACACAGAGATGACCCCTGGGGTAAACCTACGATCTCCCATCCACTCGTCAAGATTTCTCTTGAAGAGAGTCGGTGAGGGGCTCTACCTAACATGAACTGGGATTCTGTTCCAGAGTATGGGAACCCTCTGAGTTATGAATCTGTCCCTCCAGCATGTCCTATTCATATTTGTGCTGAGGTTTAAATCTTTAGCTCTCGTGGTTCTGATGGATTTGGATTTTTGAGGTGGAGCATGTCCATCAATTCCTGATTGGACATGGCCTTGTATGTCAGGCACAGATCACCTCTGAGTAGGCGGTATGCTACTGAATAGAGCTGGAGTTTCTTAAGTCTGGCAGCATATGACATATGTTGGAGACCCTTGATCCTCTTGGTGAGGTACTTTTGGGGTCTCTCTAGCTGTTGCAAGTGCCGGGTGAGGTACATACCAAATGGGGCATTGTACTCAATCATGGGCCTGATAAGGGAGGAGTATAGGGGTACAATGACCTCCTTTGATCTGGATGTGAATCCCTTCATGATAAGGTTGGCAAGGTAGAAAGTCTTTCTAACCACTTTGGCAATGTGGGTGTCAAATGAGAGGTCACTATCGACTTGGGTCCCCAGGTCTCGGATTACTTTTTCCGTACTCAGTGGGTTACTGTCTATGTGATAATTTGTGGGTACTTTGTTTTTCCCAAAGGGGATGACTATACATTTTTTGGCATTTAGTTTAAGGCCATGACTCCGGCACCAGTTGTCCGTTTCAGTGAGGCCTTTCTGTAGGATGTATGTGTCAGCTGGTGTATCGACTATGGCACCTAGTTTGCAGTCAGCTGTGAACTTTGTCAGCCACAACCCTCCCAGGTTTGCTTTCACATCTGAGAAATAAATGCCATCTTCAGTCTATTTAGTGACCTTCTAAACATTGATGATGAAAGTGAGATTTATGCTTTACAGTTTCTCCTCCAGTTTAACGCAGTCACTAAACTTTCAGTCTTTTCATTTACTTATACTTGCTGAACCACAGTTCACATGTCTAAACTACATCTAGTGGGATGGGTCCTTTATAATGCTTCCAGTTATTCAGTAATTCCACATTGTTGTCTTCTTCCTGATCATCTCAACTTCTAGTCCAAGGTACTCTTGACTGTTGTAGTCAACTCCTGTTTATTTTTCTTCTTCTTCTTCTTTAGTAACAATGGAAAAGGTTTCACTTGCAAAATTTCTCTATGGGCGGTCTGTCTTCCTGCTCTAGGACCCAGCAATTCTTAAATTCTTTCCCCTCCCCATGAAGTCTGCATAAATTATTCATACTTCCAGGAATTCCAGCTTTCCTCTATTGCAAATAATCTGTTTGTAACATTTTAACTTTGATATCCATTACTGCCAGCCATTCGGGATAAGCTGTGATTGCAGTCTCCACTTCTTCATTCATTTGCCTTATGTCTGCATATAATCCAGTAAATTGAAATTCATTTTTGCATGTTATTTACCTCACTTATTAAGAAAGTATGTCTGCTGCAATTATCAATTAAGCCACATGGTCCCCTTTTTTCTTCTGCATCATTACTAATGATTTTTATGCTTTCTCCTTGATATGAACAATATTGCAAGAGATTTTCCATTCTTCAATCTCTGCTTTACAAACATGAACAGTTTTAAGCAAACTCTGTCTAAATAGTACCATTTTAAGGCATATGAAAGGTAACCTCATGAATCAGCATGTTACATAGTCCCTCCCTCAACTGGAAGTCATTCTTCAGACAAGTTCTTGCCCCTGAAGCTCAATTATCTCAGTGGTTTATGTAACTGTCTCAAATTGTAAATAAATAGCATTTTGCAGTTTGTTGACCAGGTTACTCCCATTGGGCCAATGGTTTCTTTTTGGGGAGACCCAAGGTGGTATTTATACTGACTAGGGCAAATTTGGTTAGGAATCCAGGGAACTTCCTGTACTCTTTTTAATAACTTTCATGGGATCTTTTACTCCCATCTGAACTAGCACCAACTCAGGCAGATGGGACCTCGGTTTAACATCTCATCCAAAGAATGGAACAGCTAAATAGGCCATATAGAAATTTGCCTTAGAAAGCTTCTCCCTTCTTAGAAACAGAGAGATCGTCTGAATTCATTCCAGGGTACAGAAATGATATCCTGCAAGATAGTTTCTCTTAGATGAACAAGATTCCTCTTTCTTCTTTCACAAATATTGATATTCATAAGCAAGGTAAGAGAAGCCTGAGTCTGTAGGAGTAAAGCCTTCATGGGGGAAGGTAAAATTAATTTGGTAATGCTCCTGTGATGCAGTTGCAGTGAAAAACTGCCTTTCAGGTCTGGTGAGCTGGGTGGAAGGAAAGGCAAAAAAATCTCGGCTGGCTATTAGACCAGAGCGAGAACTTATGTGGGCAATCACCCCAATCAGTCCTACTGACCCTTCCAAGCAGCACGGGGAACAGTCCTTCTGAGGGTCCCTGGAGGAGCTAGAATAAGGGGGTTAGGCAGACTAGAGTCAGCAGATCGGTGGAGGGCCCTCCTCGGTACGGTGCTAGAAGACCGGACCCAGCTCAACTATGCAAGTTTATTTAATCATTGTATTTGTTTAATCGTTTTTAGTGTTGGTCCTCTTGTTGCCCACTATAAACATCTTCCTCACAACCTACTCACCCAACATCCTAGCTGTCATTGAAACATGGCATAAGCAAAACACTCTTAATTTTCAGCATCTACTTCCCTTCTACAAATATCTGCACAACACTAGACCTGGCAGTAGAGAAGGTGGGGGAACTCTCATTCTTTATATATATAAAAAAATAAATAAATAAAAAATGAAACCAATTATCTTTGCACAAGTAAATGCCCCTCAAATACTGAACCCAGCTGGATCCTTCTAAAAGTTTCCTGCCGAAAGAACATTCACTTTCTAATGGTAGTCCCTACCTTCCTCCTTCACCCACTCTTAACAAATTCAAATTCCTTAGTCTTACTATCACTTCAGTTGCCCAAAACTATATAAAATTATTATTCTAAGTGATTTTAACCTAAACTATCTACATCCCCTGAAAAATGACATTGCCAAATTCCTAGCCAGTGTCACCTTATACAGTTAGTCAGTGATGCTACTCATCCAAATCTCCAAATCAACAACTATCCCCTCCTGGATCTGCTGATCACTAACAACCCTACCAACACGTCCAATGTATCTGTTCTTCTACCCTCATTCAGAGACTACTGCTCAATAACTTTCAAATGTATCCATCAGTCACCTAAATTGCCCCCAACTAGTTACCTTTAGACCCAAATCCACAGTCTATACAAGCAACCTCAAAAAACACCTAGAAGCTTTCAAATGGTCTCCTGTTATCAGCTTACAGAACCCCAACTTGGCTACAACAGTTCTTACACATACCCTCCTTCAATGTAAAAAACAAATTCTTCCCTCTCACACAGCACCATTTTCAATATGACAAAATTCCCTGGCTAACTAAAAACTGTGCTCAAACTTAGGGGACAATGCATGGTCTTTATGGAGGTGAAACCCCTCAACAGAACATTGCACTACCTTTACTTATCTACACAACCTAGCTATATGCAAGCACAAAAAACAATTACTTCAAAAACAAAGAAATTGTTCTGCTGGGCAAACCCAAACATTTCTGGCAGGAAGTAAATCTTCTCAAAGGCCATAAATCCACTGATCCCACCTCCTCACCTATCACCATTCAGACCTCTTAAGACCAAATTTCATCCACTGACTTTCTCATGGAATTTCCCAACCCACCCAGCACCCTTCC